>NC_057812.1:266506967-266515090 GCF_018294505.1 Triticum aestivum
GGCTCGGGGGCGGCGTATATAAAGGGATGTGGCGGCGCGACTTGGAGGAGGGGGCAAGGCGCGGCAGAGGCGGAGTCCGACTCGGACTCCGGTCCGAGCGGCGACGCGCGCGCATGGCGGCGGCGGCGGCCTGGCTCGGTTGGGCCTTAGGCCCAGTCGGGCACGGGAACTTTTTTTTAAAATAATTTCGCCGACCGAAATAAAATCCTAGAAAAATAAATAAAAATCTAAAAATGCCAAAGCAAATTTTCACCGTCTAAATAAAATATTTAGAACGAGATGAACATTTTCTTGGCTCTAAAATGCAATTTTGAAAACATGCAATTTTTCTAATGCAAATAAAATCTGAATAAAAATCAAATAAAATCAAAGAAATTATTTTAATATTTTTCCTCCAATATTTCAATTATTTGGAGAAGTCATATTATCTCCTCTCATTTAATTTATCATGAAATATTTTTCGGGGAGAAAAATAATTAAAATCAAAAATCCTCGTTTCAATATTTGACAAAAATCAAATATGAAAACCGGGAAATCCCCAACTCTCTCCGAAGGTCCTTGAGTTGCTTAGGATTTCGAGGATTGCAGAACGAGAAATGCAATACAATATGATATGCATGAATGACCTATGTATAACATTCCAAATTGAAAATTTGGGATGTTACAAACCTACCCCCTTAAGATGAATCTCGCCCTCGAGATTCAGATTGTCTAGAAAATAGGTGTGGGTGGTCTTTGCGAAGATCATCCTCTCATTCCCTCTTGGCTTCATCCTCGGTATGGTGGCTCCACTAAACTTTGCAAAACTTGATAACCTTACTGCGGGTGACTCTGTTGGCAAACTCAAGAATCTTTACTGACTTCTCCTCGTAAGTCAAATCACTGTCCAACTGAATTGCCTCCAAGGGTACTGTATCTCTTAACGGTATATCGGCCATCTCAGCATGACACTTCTTCAGCTGTTAAATGTGAAACACATCATGAACTCCTGACAATCCCTCGGGAAATTCCAACTTGTAGGAAACTTCTCCCATCCGTTCCAAAACACGATACGGTCCTAAAAATCTCGGAGCTAATTTCCCCTTAACTCCAAAACGTTTCACTCCTCGCAAGGGAGATACTCGCAGATATACTCTGTCTCCAATTTCATAGGTTACCTCTTTGCATTTTGAGTTCGCATAACTCTTCTGCCTGGACCGAGCAATCTTCAATCTATCGTGAATCAATTTAACCTTTTCCTCAGACTCTTTGATCAAGTCTGGTCCAAACAACTGTCGGTCTCCTACCTCATCCCACATCAAGGGTGTTCTGCACCTGCGTCCATACATGGCTTCAAACGGTGCCATCTTCAAACTGGCTTGGTAGCTATTGTTGTACGAGAACTCTGCGTAAGGCAAATTGTCATCCCAACTAGATCCATAATCTAGCGCACAGGCTCTCAACATGTCCTTCAAAATTTGGTTCACTCTCTCGGTCTGTCCATCTGTCTGCGGGTGAAAAGCTGTACTTAACTCTAACCTTGTTCCCAAAGTCTGATGTAACTGATGCCAGAACTTTGAGGTAAACTGTGTTCCTCTATCTGATATGATGGTCCTTGGAACTCCATGCAGACATACGATCCTGGACATATAAATCTTGGCCAACTTTGCACTGGTATAAGTGGTTTTCACTAGGATGAAGTGAGCCACTTTGGTCAAGCGATCAACTACTACCCATATGGAATCATATCCTTCTTTAGTGCTGGGTAATCCAGTGATAAAATCCATGCCAAGTTTATCCCATTTCCATTCGGGTATCGACATAGGCTGTAATAGTCCTGCTGGCTTTTGATGTTCTGCCTTCACTCGCTGACATACATCACATACGGCTACGTACTCGGCAATATACTTTTTCATACCAGTCCACTAGAAACGTTCCTTCAAATCCAGATACATCTTGGTGTTTCCGGGATGTATCGAGTATGCTGAATCATGAGCCTCTTGAAGTATTAACCTCATGATCTCCTGGTTATTGGGCACATAAACTCGGTCCTCAAGCCATAGGGTATCGTGCTCATCTTCACGAAAACCTTTGGCCTTTCCTTTGCTCATTTTCTCCTTTATCTCGGCAATCTCCTTGTCATCCTTCTGAGCTTCCCGAATGTTGTCCAGCAATGTCGAGTGGACCTCCATTGTTGCAACGAATCCTCTAGGAACAATCTCCAATCGAAGTTCCATGATATTCTCTGCTAACTCCTTACTTTCAAGGATATTAGCATAACTCTTCCTTCTCAAGGCATCTGCTACAACATTGGCCTTTCCTGGGTGATAGTGTAGCTTCATATCATAATCCTTTATAAGCTCCAACCATCTCCTTTGTCTAAGGTTCAGTTCCTTCTGGGTGAAGATGTACTTCAAACTCTTATGGTCCGTGTATACATCACATCGGTTTCCAATAAGGTAATGCCTCCAAGTCTTTAATGCATGCACTACGGTTGCTAACTCCAAATCATGCGTGGCATAGTTCAACTCATGAGGTTTTAGTTGTCATGAGGCATATGAAACAACTCTTCCATCCTGCATAAGTACACATCCAAGTCCTAAGCGAGAGGCATCGCAATACACTTGGAATTCCTTATGTATATCCGGCAGTGTTAGCACTGGCGCTGTAGTCAACCGTTCCTTCAACTCCTAGAAACTTACCTCACAATCTTCTGTCCATTTAAACTTAGTATCCTTCTTTAACAGTTCAGTCATTGGCTTTGCAATCTTGGAAAAGTTCTCAATGAATCTCCGATAGTAACCTGTGAGTCCAAGGAAACTGCGAATCTCGCTAACTGAGGTGGGTGCCAACCATTCAGTGACTGACTGAATTTTGCTGGGGTCTACTGCTATACCTTCTCCCGATATAACATGTCCAAGGAATCCGACCTCCTTCAACAAAAACTCGCATTTGCTAAACTTAGCATACAACTGGTGTCCCCTGAGTTTCTTGAGAACTAAGCGCAAAAGTTCCTTGTGCTCCTCCTCGTTCTTCGAGTATACCATAATATCATCAATAAACACCACAACAAACTTTTCCAAATACTCCATGAACACCTTGTTCATCATGCTCATGAAATAAGTAGGGGCATTAGTCATTCCAAATGACATGACCGTGTACTCGTATAATCCATACCGCGTTGTGAATGCTGTCTTTGGTATATCCTTCTCACGTATCTTTAACTGATGGTATCCTGATCGCAGATCGATCTTTGAGAACACCTTAGCTCCTTGCAACTGGTCAAACAGATCGTTGATCATCGGCAGTGGGTACTTGTTCTTAATTGTTACCTCATTCAAGGCTCGATAATCAACAACCGTCCTTAGAGATTTGTCCTTCTTCTCAACCAAAAGCACAGGGGCTCCCCAAGGGATGAACTTCTTCGAATGTATCCTTTTTCCAATAACTCCTTGATCTGTTTCTTAATTTCCTCCAGATCATTTGCGGGCATCCGATAGGGTCTCTTGGATATTGGTCCTGTTCCTGGCAACAACTCTATCAAAAACTCAATGTCTCTATCCGGTGGCATGCCTGGTAACTCCTCTGGAAAAACATCCGGATAATCCTTCATTATAGGCACTTCCTCCTGAACAACTCCCGAAAGTGCATTCACTTGGCTCCTCCTAGGCACATGCCTAGACACATACTTAATCCTTTTTCCCTCCGGGGTGGTAAGATAAATCGACTTACTAGCACAGTCAATACTCCCTGCAAACTTTGACATCCAGTCCATACCTAATATCACATCCAATCCTTGTGACTCCAAGATAATTAGGTCGGACGGAAAAACATGTGTGCCAATGGTCAAGGGTACCTGGTCACACCATCGGCTAGCCATGTATTCTGCTCCGGGTGAGCTTACTAACAGAGGGGTCCTAAGGGTTTGGGTTGGTAGTTTAAACTTATCCACAAATCCCTTTGATATGTATGAATGCGATGCACTAGTATCAAAAAGAACAAGAGCGGTAAATGTCTTAACCAAAAACTTACCTATTACCGCGTCCGGCTGCTCTTCAACCTCCTCCACGTTAACGTGGTTCACTTGTCCTTTGTTGAATGGATTAGGCTTCTTCCCCGCGCTCCCATTTCCGTTTCCATTCTTTCCTTCAGGGCACTCCGTGGCATAGTGTCCAGTCTTCCCACACTTGAAGCAAGTAACGTGACTTAGGTCTCTTTTGGTGGGTGTGGCTGGATTGGGGCGGTTCTGATTATTGTTGGTTCCGTTCCCATTGCCATTCTTAGAACCATTGTGGTTATGTGATCCTCCTCCAGTGTGCTTGTGACCTCCATGATTATGAACAAGTCCTCCCGAATTCGGGGTTAGGCGAGGCTTCTGCTGAGCTCTTGAATTATACTTCCCCTGTCCATACTTCCTCTTGCGGCTCTCAATCTGCTGCTGCTTCCCTTCAATCATAAGAGCCTTATCTACCAACTCCTGGTAGTTGTTGAAGGTTGCTACCATCAACTGCATGCTCATCTCATCATTCAACCCTTCCATAAACTTCTCCTGCTTCGCGGCATCTGTGGCCACATCATCAGGGGCATAGCGAGATAACTTGCTAAACTCATCCACGTACTGAGCCACAGTACGGTTCCCCTGACGTAGGTTGCGGAACTCCCGCTTCTTCATCTGCGTAGCTCCAGTTGAGACATGGGCCGTGCGGAAAGCTTGCTGAAACTGGTACCAAGTGACGTTGGCTATGGGGAAAGTGGCTATGTAATTCTCCCACCATGAGGCTGCAGGTCCATCCAATTGATGTGCGGCAAAGCGCACCCTCTCAGCATCCGTGCAACCTGCGGTGGTCAACTCCCATCCAATACGGCGTAGCTAATCATCAGCAACTATAGGCTCGGTGCTACTGAAAAACACCGGCGGCTGTAACCTTAGAAAACGGGCTAGGTTGTCCACTGGCGGCGGGTTGTTGTTGTTGTTGTTGTTGTTGTTGCCCTGGTTCTGAACTAGCAATTGCATCAAAGTATTCTACTGCTGGATCAACTGGGTGAGCTCCGGTGGGAAAGCAAAACCGGTGTCACGTCCCGGAGGCATCTGATGGGTTTAGATGGAAGAGATCAGAATAGAAAAGGGGTCTAATGAGAAAACACTACCCATATGCACATGAGACAAACACAAACATTTCACTCAATCAATCAAGCAAGGGCATACAAACGGTCTAGGACTATCGCAAAGTGTTCATCTACTACTAATTACATGGGGAAATACTACTAATATTTGGTGGTCATCTAGAAATTTTGATCGGTGGAAGACTCCATGATGTCAGCTCCAGCTTCGTCTTCAAAGTCATCATCACTAGGATCGGAATCGGTGTCGTCGATGATGATGTAGTCCTCGGGGCGTATCTCCTTGGGTTCTTCTTCTTCGTCTTCTTCCACTGGTGCCGGTCCTCCCATGAATACTCCGATCTTCTTGACTAAGTCGTCATTCTTCTCCAGTAGTGTCTTGATTTCCTCCTCATATCCATCGCGTGTAAACTTGAGTTCTTCCTCCAGCTCGATGATTCTAGTCTCTGCCTTCTTCATGTCCATCATGTCCATGCACATCTGGTTCTCCTGGCGTCGAATGTGCTGGTTTAACTCCTAGATGAAAGCTGCAATGGATCTATCCTTCCTGGTGCTGATTACTTCCCATTGCTCGTCTCTGCGCCCACATATTTGGTAGATAGTGTCCTTAAGCTCCCTGTTGTAGACCTCTCCAATGCGTCCCATGGTAATGTGGGCTGCCATGCTCTTGCCTAGACTCCAGGTGGGTGCTTCAAAAGAAAACTCTATGGGTTTAGAAGTTGGCGAGAATGTCCTTTCGAGAACTCGTACTTGAACCATCCGGCGCTCCTCTTCAGGTAAAGTGGCGTTGTACTTTCTGGTGAAGCTTCGTATTCCAATGTTCAAGTACCTAGTGACTTCCTTCAAGTGGCGTCCAAAAGGTGTGTCTTCATCCGGTTGTGCAAACTTGTGCTTCATCTCCGCCATCCTAAAGAGTAGAAAATGGAGAGGAGTCAGAAATGAGTAGAGAAGTGTGACCTAGGGTTTATCTTAGTGGTCGTGTCCTACACTCAGCGTGTGCTCTGATACCATCTTTGTAGCGACCCGACCTCAGATGGTCAAGTCTCTGTGCTTCAGTGTCATCCCTGGATTGGTAATGCTGACACACACAGTACTCGAAGGATTTATAACAGAGTGGCAATCACACACTTATTACATCGAATGTCTCAAAAGAGAACTTATTACAATAATATGGCTTAAGGGCATCTAATCGATAACAGCGGAAGGCTTGGAAGATAAAGTGAGTCCATCAACTCCAACGACATAGCTGAGCTGCACGGCAACGACCTAACGAACCTTACTCCTCATCTGAAAAGTCTGCAACATAATACGTTGCAGCCCGAAAATGGGTCAGCACATGGAATATGCTGGCAAAGTAACACAGTAGAGCAAGAACAGAATAAAGCTATCACTACATGCATATTTGGCTGGTGGAAAGCTCTATGGTTACAGTTTTGCAAAAAGCCAATTTTTCCCTACAACAAAGGAATAAATTTTAATTTAACTATCATGGTAGTTGAAACATCATTGAGAAGGTTCCTCCAACTCAATCCCAATTAAAGTGATTAACATCCCAACAATATTATTTAAGAATGATGAGATACATGTGATAACCCAAATACAAGATACTCAGGAATTGTCCATAACCGGGGACACGGCTAACCATGATTAGATTATACACTCTGTAGAGGTTTGCGCACTTTTCCCCACAAGACTCGATCGCCTCCATTGGATTTCTCGCACTACATGGTGTTTGAGATACGGATGACCGAGACACAATCTTTCAGAAACATTAACTCTCTACTCCGGACAGACCATACCAAACCTACATCCCACTACCTGCTGATCTGCCTCTTCAAGAGCTTCAGGTAACTTACTCAACTATGCTAGCGCCCATAATAGCTTGTGGCTGCACACGGAAGTTTCTAGCATGAATCATCTCAGTTCCCTTTGAGCCTGGGTGGCAGTCCATAGGAAGATCAGACGGGTACTCTGAGATTTCCAAAAAAACAGGCAACACTGGGTACTCCTGGTGCCTCAATCCACCCAGATGTTAATTTAAGTTGCCACCTTAAGTTTGAAGCATTAATTAACAATCTCACATCTGTCATGGATTTCACTCAAACCCAAACCACGCCTACGAGCATAACATGGCAATATAAGCAGCGTAGAAGTAACTCCCAAGGGTTTGAATGTAACAGGGTAATAGGTTCTACCTCATCAACTACTTCCCAACCCACATATTAATGACATCCTAATCATGCAATGTTTGAGGATTGGAACTAATGCATAAAACTAGGTGATAAAAGGGATATGACCAAAGTGTTACTTGCCTTGCTGACGATCTGCGAAACCTAGGGACTCGTAGTAGCACGCTTCACACTCCAGGTGTTCTATCGCAAACAAACAGTAGCATACATAAGCAACAAGCAAGAGATGCACGAGCAAAAACTCAAATAGAAGCAGTTGACCAGAAGGTTCAACTTAAGAACTCCGGTTCGCAAAAAGAATCAAAACAAATGGAGCAACGAAACTCAAACGGCGAAAGAAAGAAGCTTCGTTTACTAATCTGAACCTAGGTCAAATTTTACAGTAGCAAAAACTTATTTAAGTTGGTTAAACGGAAATAGGGTCTCGAGATGAAACTCTAGGCGCTTGAATCGCCTGATTTCGACTAACGAGCGAAAAGATAAACAGAAACTAAGATCGGATCAGAAATCGCGGTCAAAAAAGTCGTGGAATAAATCCGATAAAAGAAAACCGACGAACAGACTAACGAACGAGCGTTCGTTAGCTGTAACTAACGGGCGAAGACCATTCGTTAAAACGAATGTTCGGACGAACGTCCGCTAACTAGAAGAACCGAGAAAAACCGGCGATCTAAAAAAACAGATCTAGGGTTTCTAAAAAAACCAAACGGTTTTAGAAAAAAAATCGGCGGCTCAGATTCCGATGTGGATACCTCCGGCGAGGGGGTCCAGTGTGGCGGGCTTGGGCGGCGGCGGCGACTCGCGGGCGGCAGGGCTCGACTGCGGCGGCGGCGA
>NC_057812.1:266515526-266518570 GCF_018294505.1 Triticum aestivum
GGCACGACTTGGAGGAGGGGGCAAGGCGCGGCGGAGGCGGAGTCCGACTCGGACTCCGGTCCGAGCGGCGGCAGCGGCAGGCGCGCGCAGGGCGGCGGCGGCGGCCTGGCTCGGCTGGGCCTTAGGCCTAGTCGGGCGCGGGAACTTTTTTTTAAAATAACTTCGCCGACCAAAATAAAATCCTAGAAAAATAAATAAAAATCTAAAAATGCCAAAACAAATTTTCACTGTCTAAATAAAATATTTAGAACGAGATGAACATTTTCTTGGCCCTAAAATGCAATTTTGAAGACATGCAATTTTTCTAATGCAAATAAAATCCGAATAAAAATCAAATAAAATCAAAGAAATGATTTTAATATTTTTCCTCCAATATTTCAATTATTTGGAGAAGTCATATTATCTCCTCTTATTTATTTTATCATCAAATATTTTTCACGGAGAAAAATAATTAAAATAAAAAATCCTCGTTTCAATATTTGACAAAAATCAAATATGAAAACCGGGAAATCCCCAACTCTCTCCGAAGGTCCTTGAGTTGCTTAGGATTTCGAGGATTGCGGAACGAGAAATGCAATACAATATGATATGCATGAATGACCTATGTATAACATTCCAAATTGAAAATTTGGGATGTTACAATAAGCATCATCACTTTCATCATTAATAGTATGGATAGCACCAATAATATAACAATTATCATCATCACAATGAGTAATAGGAGCAACATCATTTGGGAGGGATACATTTTTACCTTTGCTTCTCCGTCTTTTCTTTCTCTTCTTCACATCATGTGTGGGTTTAATCCTCTTTTCGGAGCTCCTTATTAATGAGATTGGTTGAATAGAAGGCTCCTCCTCATTACCTGGTTCATCATAAGAAATAATAGGAGGATATTGGGAAGTCTCTTCCCTTTCATTAGTCTTCTATTCATCTTCTATTTGTTTTCTTGTCTTTATGTAATTGGCAATATAAGGATTTTCAATGCAATTCACCGCACAATACATATAAATTTCCTCTAGATCAAAATCAAGAACTTTATCAAGGGCAAATTCTGGAATATCCTTAGTTATACATTTCATTTCTTCATAACCAGAAGTAAACTAAGTTCATTATGATGCGCAAGGGAAATCATGTCATCACAATTTTTGGACACGATTCGATCATGAAACCATTTGCATTGGATATTTAAATAACCACGTTCATTGCAAAGTTCACAAGGATGGCTAAGAAAATTTAAATTTTCAGCACAAACATCTAGCCTTTCTTGCAACCATTTAGTTTCTAAATACTTATGCCTCTTGCAAAATCTATCTTCCCTATTTGATGTGTACTTGCAAAACCTATGCACTCCACAAAAATTGACATGCTTATAAGAGACATTTTCATCATGACTAGTGCAATCATCATTAGTACTATGGATATTCAAAGAGTTTGTACTAACAACATTGCAATCATGCTCATCATTCAAAGATTTAGTTCCAAACATTTTAATGCATTCTTCTTCTAGCATTTTGGCACAATTATCGGAATCCTTATTTTCATGAAAGATATTAAAAAGATGGAGCATATGAGGTACCCTCAATTCCATTTTGTTGTAGTTTTCTTTTATAAACTAAACTAGTGATAAAACAAGAAACTAAAAGATTCGATTGCAAGATCTAAAGATATACCTTCAAGCGCTAACCTCCCCGGCAATGGCGCCAGAAAAGAGCTTGATGTCTACTACACAACCTTCTTCTTATAGACGTTGTTGGGCCTCCAAGTGCAGAGGTTTGTAGGACAGTAGAAAATTTCCCTCAAGTGGATGACCTAATGTTTATCAATCCATGGGAGGCGTAGGATGAAGATGGTCTCTCTCAAGCAACCCTGCAACCAAATAACAAAAAGTCTCTTGTGTCCCCAACACACCCAATACAATGGTAAATTACATAGGTGCACTAGTTCGGCGAAGAGATGGTGATACAAGTGCAATATGGATGGTAGATATAGGTTTTTGTAATCTGAAAATATAAAACAGCAAGGTAACTAATGATAAAAGTGAGCGTAAACGTATTGCAATGCTAGGAAACAAGGCCTAGGGTTCATACTTTCACTAGTGCAAGTTCTCTCAACAATAATAACATAATTAGATCATATAACTATCCCTAAACATGCAATAAAGAGTCACTCCAAAGTCACTAATAGCGGAGAACAAACGGAGAGATTATTGTAGGGTATGAAACCACCTCAAAGTTATCCTTTCTGATCGATCTATTCAAGAGTCCGTAGTAAAATAACATGAAGCTATTCTTTCCGTTCAATCTATCCTAGAGTTCGTACTAGAATAACACCTTAAGACACAAATCAACCAAAACCCTAATGTCACCTAGATACTCCAATGTCACCTCAAGTATCCGTGGGTATGATTATACGATATGCATCACACAATCTCAGATTCATCTATTCAACCAACACAAAGAACTTCAAAGAGTGCCCCAAAGTTTCTACCGGAGAGTCAAGACGAAAACGTGTGCCAACCCCTATGCATAAGTTCACGAGGTCCAGAACTCGCAAGTTGATCATCAAAACATACATCAAGTGGATCACGTGATATCCCATTTTCACCACAGATAAGCACGTGCAAGACATACATCAAGCGTTCTCAATCCTTAAAGACTCAATCCAATAAGATAACTTCAAAGGGAAAACTCAATCCATTACAAGAGAGTAGAGGGGGAGGAACATCATAAGATCCAACTATAATAGCAAAGCTTGCGATACATCAAGATCGTGTCGAATCAAGAACACGAGAGAGAGAGAGAAAGAGAGAGAGAGAGAGATCAAACACATAGCTACTGGTACATACCCTCATCCCCGAGGGTGAACTACTCCCTCCTCGTCATGGAGAGCTCCGGGATGATGAAGATGGCCACCGGAGAGGGATTCCCCCTCCGGCAGGGTGCCGGAACGGGTCTAGATTGGTTTTTGGTGGCTACGGAGGCTTGCGGCGGCGGAACTCACGATCTAGGTTTCTTTCTGGAAGTTTTGGGTTATATAAGAGG